>NC_057813.1:248846428-248847014 GCF_018294505.1 Triticum aestivum
TTTTGCAGTACACCACACCCCTCCCGATCAACAGGACCCCCGTTTGGACCGTAGGAGGTCTGTTTCATCCGTTTTGCGGTACGCCACACCCCTCCCAATCAACAGGACCCCCCTTTCGACCGTAGGAGGTCCATTTCCTCTGTTTTGCGGTATGCCACACCCCTCCTGATCAACAGGACCCCCGTTTTGACCGTAGGAGGTCTGTTTCCTCCGTTTCGCGGTATGCGCGACTAGGCGTTCGAGACCCCGCCCGTATGTACACATACGTGACCGTATTTTCTTTCTTGCACCCTGGCCGATGTACGTACGTGTACATGCTATGTGCGCGCCTCTACTACGACACGTGCGCGCCTCTACTACGACACGTGCGCACCTCTACATCGACCAGTATGTACGTACACGTTCGCGACCAGGATGACAATGCTACGTACGCTTCGACCAGGTGGGTCCCGACTGTCACGCACTTCCTTGCCTACGAAGATGTAGCTGGTGGGTCCCAGCAGTCAGGGAGGCGAATCGTTTTTTTTGCCCGGATGCACTTCCTTGCGTGCGAACGTGTAGCTGCTAGGTCCCAGCAGTCAGGGGG
>NC_057813.1:248847305-248858323 GCF_018294505.1 Triticum aestivum
TCAGACGCACTTCCTTGCATGCGAAGATGTAGCTCGTGGGTCCCAGCAGTCAGGGGGCGAATCATTTTTTTCGCGAAATACGGTGGCTCGTCCGGTGGGTCCCCGTTGTCAGGTGGAGGAATAATTATTTTGCGCGTAATAAGGAGGCACTTCCTTGCGGCTGTCGTGGACCCAGCTGTCAGCCTCTCCACGTAAAGTCCACGTCCGATGGAAGTCGTTCCTTGACCACGTTGACCACGCCGCGCCAAGAGCACCACGGCGGTGGACGATGGCGAGGCTTAGGAAGGGGACGACACGGAGCTGGGGAAGACGCGGCAGTGGATGCACACGCGGAGAGGAGTATGAGGGTTCACTGGTTTGGCTGCGCTTCCATCGCCGCAGAATAAGAGGGGGTGTGGGTCAGTGGGTGAGTGGAGGGATGGCCTGGCCAGCAGTGGGAGTAGTAGGGGGTGGTGAGGCCTCCGCGGCAGCACAGCCGGCCATGGGAGGCAGGAGCAGGCGGCACGACCGGTGCTGCTTTGGGCGGTTGGAGCAAGAAGACCAGAGGTTGAAGAAGTATGACGGCCGTTGGATGGACATCGTACGGTCACTGCAACTAGAATCGTTTATATTGACTAAGTTGACAAAGCCCTTGGTACGTCAACTTAGTAGGCCCACAGGTCAGCTTCCGAAATGGTGCGCCCCAGATGTCAGGGGGATGAATCATTTTTTGGGCAGGTGAAGCTAGAATATCCGAGATTGAAGAAGAAGCACGGCACCCGTTGGATGGACATCCAACAGCCACTGCTGCTAGAACCGTGTGTTGACTATAAGTTGACAAAGCCTTGCATACCTGTCAACTCTGTTTTTTCTTAGGGGACGCGTCAACTTAGTAAGGCCAGAAGTGTGTGGCAGAGAACTTATAGCCCATTTGAGATTTGTAAGAATGTGTAGCCCATTTTTGAATTCTAATGGAATTTACTACAACCCATTTACAGTTTGTTAAAAGTACAGCCTATTTCAACCAACCGTTCAAAACAGAATTCAATAAAATTTCCCACATTTTGATGGGATCTGAATATTTTTATCCCGAAATTTTAGTAAGATTAAATACAATTTCAATATAAATTTATATTGCGTAAAAATCCAACGAAACATTCCGCTCGCAACAATTAATGAAATTAAAATTTTCAATATTCCAAAAATAATATTTTATAAAGTAATCACTGTTTGGTGCATTTTTTTATAGTTACTACCCAGTTTTTATAATTACATCCCATTTATTATTTCTTAAAGCCCGTTTTCTTGTTAAGCCTAATGCATCCCTCCTAGGAAAGATTTGCAGCCCAGCGAGGCAGAGAATAACAACTTGACCTTGCCTGGGTATTCCTAAAAAAAGTATAGCTGGGCTAGCCATTTTCAGCTTGAAAAATAATAATATCTGGGCTGGATATCTGGCCTGGGCTAGACGGGCCATAGCCCGCCCAGTTAATACCTGCAGTGATGTTTTCATTGTTGTTCAGAGGAGAAAAATTAATATCTGGGGTAAACATCGAAAAACTCTGCAGTGCTCACACCTCAAAAACACAAATATTGCTCGAGCTGCTTGGTCCTAGCTGTCGGCCGCTTCTTGTGCAATTCTCTCGTTTATTGGCTACTCCCTCCTTTCCGGTTTATAATGCTCAATTCAAAAATCTCACCAATCAAGGTAGATGGCGAGTGGTGGAATACTTTTTCTAGTTTTGCAAAAGCACCTAATTAATGCTCTTGTTATCCTCAAAAAAGTATGTTTATCAATGCATTAATTGCAATGCATGCATGCATAAAGTACATGCATTGGTCAATTTTCTCTTAATACTTGCATGCAATGATTTAATGCACCTTGGAATCTGAACATGTGATGGAAAACAACCAAATTGAGCCTTATAAAATGGAAAAAATAAAATTTTGAGATAAGCCCTATAAACCGGAAAGGAGGGAGTACATAGGTAGACAATGGTGTGGGACCGTGATGTCTGGAAACCAGGAGGAAGCAAAATAAATTATAGTTATATATATATAATAAGGAGGCACTTGCGTACGTGAGGCTATGGACCTGGTGGGTCCCCATTGTCATCCTATCCAAGTAAAGTGATCTCCTCGCTCGCACGTGCTTCCCGCCCGAAACAGTCAGCGTCGGCCGCCCCGCTTCCCGGTGCAGGCGATTGCTCCGCCTTCAAACGACACGGTTGCCGAGGCGGCTACTTCGGCGTCACACGTCCGTCCCTCCGCCCACCCACCATTGCTATATAAACTGCTGCGCCGGCCATAGCCGCAGTCATCCGCATTCGTTGCCTTTCTCCTTTCCACACCACTACTGCCCACCATGGCTTCCTCGCGCTCCAGCGCTCTTCGGGACAGGCGGACGACGGACCACAAGGAGATAGCAGCGATTGCTGCCGACCGGCTGGCCGGCAGGCAGCCGGAGGACGACGACGTCCCAATGGAGAACATGGTAGTCGATGATCCAACGCCAACCCCCTCCTCCACGCCATCCTCGCCGGTGCATTGCACCATGACCATCGGCGAGGCCCATGCCCAATATATCGACAGGGTGAGGCAGATGCGTGAGGAGCAGTTCCGGGAGGCACATGCCGACGCCGCCTACAACCACCATCTCCTCTAGGAGCACCTGCAGGCGGAGGAGCAGATCGCCGCGGAGCGGGCGGAGCAGGAGGCGCTGCTCGACTCGTACCGCTCCGCCCGCAAGGGCCGCCTCGAGCGCTGGCGGTACCGCATGCGGGTGGCGGAGGCTGCGGTCGCCTACAAAGAGGCTAGCAAAGAGGGCGATGAAGCGGGCGAGGCGCTGTTTGGCGAGACCGAGGACGAGGCAAAGGACAATGCCGGCTCCGACGAGTCCCCGCTCCGCTGACATCGACGACGCCCTGCTCCGCCGATGCCCCGCGGCGCCAACAACAAGGTAGAGGACACCACCGGCTTCGCCAAGGCCCCGCGCGCCAACAACGAGGCAGAGGACACCACCGGCTCCGCCGAGGCCCCGTCCCACCAACAACGAGGCAGAGGACATCGCCAGCTCAACTGAGGCCCCACCGTGCCGGCAACGTGGGGGAGGATTTCCACCGCTCCGCTGAGGCGCCGCCCGCCGGCAACGAGACAGAGGCATCGCCGACTTCGCCGAGGCCCTGCCCCGCTGCCAACAAGGCCGCGCCACACAGAAAGCGAGGAAGAGTAGAACACCATAGGTCGCCGCCGCTCGGGTCCAAGTAAGGCCACCGCTGCTACCCTCTGGTTGAAGCCAAGCTAGGTGGGTTGACCATTGACGGCCGGTTAGCTTCTTGGTGGCGACGTGGAGTCGGAGAGCTGCGCTGGAGAAGAACGCTGCTTCTACTTAACTGCTGGTGCAGTTGGCTGACTGACACGTGGGCCCAACAGGCCACATGTCAGTTACGCAACTGCACCTGCAGTTAAGTCACTGAAGCTTCTGTTCGGCTCAGCGGGACACAAGTGGGTAGCTCCGGTTAATTAATTATACCTCCAGCGCACCCCTTTTTAGTTTTTTTCGAAAAGGAGGATGACCCCCGGCCTCTGCATCTGGGAGATGCATGCGGCCAAAAACACCCCTTTTTAGTTGAAGAATGTATGAAATGTAATGAAATCTGGCATGTTTATATGAAATCCGACCGTGTATGAATGAATTTATTTCGATTAGTTCAAATTCCTGTATCACTAGCATTGGATGAACATGCAAAACAATATGTACTAGCATTATTCATAGGGTGATCACCACGTTTGCAGCAGTTTCACATGTACTCCCTCCGGTCCTTTCTAGTCTGCATACAAGTTTTGTCTGCAGTCAAAGTATATCTACTTTGACCAATCTTATACAAAAAAGTATGCACTTTCACAATGTGTGAAGTAAAAAGGAACATAAGGAGTACAAAGAGTTTGAGCACCTTTTTAGCGTTTCTATACATTGCAATCAAACACACAGGCCTGGCAATTCATAGAGAACATTCAAAACAATCGATGATTATGCATCTCAGAGACTCACATGTCAGAGGGAATATTTACTTCACAACTAAAGAATAAAGAAAAAATTGATCGCCGCTGCTGACAGCAAAGGGCACCCCATTCGAAAATATCAAACGCATATCTTGCTAAAATCAATGAGAAAAATTTGACAAGGTTGTCCCATTCCAAAATATCAAATGCCTACAATTGTGGAATGGGCAGGGTTTGCCATCTGTTCGGACATTGACATGGCAACTGGTGCTAAATAAACCAGCTGTTCTTTTTGTGCAGTTCCATCAAAATCAACCAAATTCGCGCGTAGCTTGTATGATTTCGCCCTTATATGTTGCAACGCCTTGAACTTATGGGCACCTCCTTTCTTGTGGTGGAAATGAATGATTCGATGTATTCATGAACATTTTGTGCAGTTCCCGTTGAAATCAAGCTGAGCACCCCTGTTTGCACAAATACAAAAAGGTGATTAGTATAAAGCAAACTATACTATGAATTGACAGTTTCAACAGCCACATACATGGTCCATGTAGAGCACACTTTTAGAAAAATGGAACTCACCAGAAAGAATCCTAGAACAACATTGTACTCGCGCATCACAGCAAAAAAATGGAGATTTGTCAGTCCTTCTGAGCTGAAGTTAGTTTGGTCTTGTGGTGAGTAATGTAACCATCCTTCAACTGCTCCTTCTAATGAGAAGATAGACAGTGCTTCTTCATCCTGGCATAATCGGAACTGGTCACTTCACGTACTCCATATTCTTCTTCAGAGGAAGATGATCCTGTTGTGCAAAGACAAGAGGACTACTAAATGCTAGCATCCATGTTTGCTCGAAAAAAAGGAAAGGAAATATTTAAAACAGCACAGATGAAGCACTTCCCAAGGACAATACCACTTTTTCATGATAGTATCTAAATAGTAACACAACACCAATAGAGATGACAAAGCTCAATCATATGGATGAAATCAGTGGGCGAGTACCAACCTTTGTCAGGAGGCTGATTGTGTAGAGCATACATATGAAGCACTTCTCGGGAACCATCTGTTGCTATCTACGGGGGTGGCCATGCTTACTATATACTCCTCGATTAGTTTAATGTTTCCAACATCTTCTTGTGCAGTTCCACTAAAATATATGGTATCTTCAAAGAAGATCCCTGTTTGCACAAGTAGAGATAATTACGTATGGCATCAAATCAGTGGCAAAACAATTGCTCGTTCCAGCCATAGCAATAAATTAAGATGCAAACCTATATCATTACTTGTGTCACAACATTTCCAGTGCTTCATTACAGCACCGGGAGTTGATTTTTGTTTTTCTTTCGCTTGTTCTTCCACGTCATCACTTGGTTCAATAACAGACAAGCTTCGCCTTCAATGTAAGATTTGGCATGTCAATTAGGGAGCACAAGTATAGTACTAAACTTAATTTTCTGATGAAAGTGGCAAAATACAGGCCAGCAGTTGTGAAATATCCTTATCTTACCTCAATGGGATATTACGGTGCACATACAGATTGGAAGTCTTGTCTCCATTTGTGCAGTTCACTAAAATCAAGCAACATTATCGTACAAGTAGCACAACATATGAAAGCACACTGCAGAATCATGTGAAAGAAGGCTAGTACTGACCTCTCATGATGCGGAATTCAAACAACTCACAAGAAGAAGATCTGAACCAAATTCGCCTTAACGGATAGGAAGTAAGATCTCCTCTTATGCAGTTCCACTAAGATCAAGCAATCAAGCAACGTTGTCGGTGTGACATTTTGGTTGAACTGCACAAAACACTCTTAAAACAAAAGTGTTTTGTGCAGTGCAACAAAAGGTCACAATGGCAACAAGGTGAAGTAGATAACCCTGTTTACACAGAGGTGCAAAGGAAACAATTAGTGGTCAATAACGGTGGATGACACAGAAGCCAACAAAAAGAAGCATCTACCTTATCTAAATGGGAAAGAAAGCAAGACATTAGCATTTCTCAAACGGTGGCATTGATTAATATTAACATAGAGATTATATTAACAATAAAATTCGTTAAACATGTAATTTGCTTTTAACTGTTTCATTGCATCAATTTTCCAGCGGCATTACTAGAGGGTGTTTGTTTACAGGGACATTTTGGTGTAGGGACTAAAAAAACTCCGTGTCAGTCGCATCTAAACCAAACAGGAGGGACTTTTCGAGACTAAAAGTGGGCATTTGGGACTAAAGAAAGAAGACCCCGAGGGAGTCTTTGGGACTTTTTCCAACAGTTGCCCCTGCCACGGATCGCACCTTGTTTCTATTAGTTCATTACTAGGGGTAACATGGTCTTTTATCATGTCATTTAATAATCTATAGTCCATGTTTAGTCCCTGGAACCAAGCAGGTAGGGACTAGGGAGTTTTTAACCAAACAGGTCCATAGATTAACAACAGCTAATGAGTTGCACGGGACAGTGGACGCACCAGCACCATGTGCATCTACCGATGTACTGTGGTCATGCACAGTCTATTGCAACAAAGAACAAACAACCAAGGAGCATATTTGTGTTGGTCCCAGTTTTGTTATCTTTAGACACCTTTCCCTATGTGAGTGCAGCAAATCTAGTCCTGCTCAAACTCTACAGCCTTGTCCCTTCCTTTCCTTTTTGAACTAGTACTTTTGCCCCTTCCTTTACTCTTTGAACCACGTCCTAGATTTATGCGATACAACTTTCCCCACTACTTTCCCCCATTCCTTTCCTCTTTGAACCACGTCCTAGATTCATGCTATACAACTTTCCCCCTTCATTTCCTCTTTGAACCACGTCCTAGATTCATGCTATATACAACTTTTCCCACTACTTTCTCCTACTCCTTTCCTCTTTGAACCACATCCTAGATTCATGGTATACATGCAGCTAGAGCAATGCATGTAGAGTAAGTAAAATATACCTTAAGGTTCTTGGGGCGTGGTTCGGTGGGCGACGGGACGGCGGTGAAGAAGAAGGGTCGGAGGCCCTCCCGCGCCGCCGCTGGGTGGAAAGTGAACAACAGCGCCGGTAGTGGATTCCCTCCCTCGCTGATGGCGATAGCGTTAAGCCTCCTTCCCTTCCCGGTGGACGGATCCTGTCGGCTCTTTGAGCAGCAGTGAGGGGAGAGAGAGGCCAACAAAGTCTTGTTTAGATCTGGAGAGGGCGAGAGAGTGTGAAGAGAGCAATTACAAGCGCTGAGGATCCAGCAGGAGAGGGCGAGAGACTGTGAAGAGAGAAACTACAGGCGCTGAGGCTCCAGCGTGTATATATACTGGAGAGAGAGTGTGAAGCATGCAAACCTAGAAAACATTTTGACCAGTCAAAGAAACCTCCTGGCAAAAATTATGCTCAAGTGTAGTTATCAAACCCGAGACCTCAAGTTTGATGAGCGAACAGGCTAACCAGCTACACAACCCTCCCGTTATGTTCAACGAGAGGAAAATAACCTTTTATACATTCCTGCATTCATGTGACAGGCATGCCGTGTTTTTGTGTGTGGGGGGGGGAGTCATTAGGATTTCAATCATAATCGTGTCATGTGGCTTTGGTGGTAAGACTATCCACAGTGGTGCAGAAATAATGCAGCCTTAGTCACCTTACCTCTCTCCACGTAGTACATTGGGTCCCACCAGTCAGAGGATGAAACAAACAAATTAATAAGAAAAATTAAAAGCACTAGAGGTGTATCTTACTACCTCACACATCTCGCTACTGCTCGGGAACACTGTCCAATTGATCCCTCTGTTCGCTCACATACTATTTTAAGTGAATCCTTATTATAACATGCACACAAATTTTGGGCACTTGTATTCGACTTAAGTCAGTGTGCCACCGTATCTCGTATACTTACTACTCCCTCCGTCTAGGTGTAATAAGTCACGTTAGAAGGTGTAACGGGGCCAAGGTGCGTGCGTGTGCGTGTGTGTGTTTAACAGCATGTGTGTGTTAGAGAGTGCGACAGATCGACCTACTCCTACAGAGATATGGTGTGTAGTGTATGATTTTAGCCACCAGAGTCGGTGCATCCTCTCGTTTCCAGGCGTGTCCGGTAGGGACATGCGGACAGCTGCCACGCCTGTTCCTGACCAGCCTGGCCCACCCAAAGCCCCTCCACCGCCCGCGCGCGCTTCCCGCCCGAAACGGTCAGCGCCGCTCCAAAGAATCGGTGCCACATTCATGCCCGGGCAGAGCAGACACGACCTCTCACTGGCGCAAGAGTGATGGTTGCTTCGTCCGTCCAACTTACTGTTGGGTCTATGTGATTTGACGGCTCATTGGTCTTTATTACTGAGGTGGTAGGACTGCTGGATGTCCCACGCTTTCGGCGAAAGGAGGTAGTAGATTACAATTTTCTCCATTCTTACAGCGGAGGAGTGCAAGAGCAGTGAAAACACGCAGGCTCAGTGATTACATGGCCCACCTCACACTATCACCGTGAGAGACCTAACTCTTTACATAGTACTCCCTCCGTTCCTAAATATTACTAGATGAGTCCCCGCTCGTTGCCGCGGAACAACGGTATATCTCTCTTCGCAAAATTATCGATTTCATAGAACTAAAAAAAATCTATAACCGCATGACAAATGTGGTAGCCAAACTAAATAAACTCCCATCATCATTTAGATCATCCCACATAAGGAAAAAAGATCAGCCAACTCCTACTGCATAATGGGATTATATTTTTCTTTTTGACATGTTAGTGGGACTTAAAAGCTCACTTACATGCATGCTACTGGTGCATGCTTGCATGCAGACATGTTGATGTGATTGAAAACCCACTCACATGCATGTGCCACGGTATTTCTGCATGCTTGCATGTGGCTTAGTGCTGAGCCTCTCAACGTCTAGATCAGACGGCTATTATGACTGATTTACTTCATCTAATGGCTATGTCAATTTTGATGATGTGGCTCAAGGAGAGGATAGATAATTCCTAGTAGTGGGGGCTAGCTATTACTAGCAGATAAGTCTTTGTAGAGATTCCACTAGGTGAACTACATACGGAACAAACTGAATGAATCTACACTTAAAATGCATCTATATACATCCGTATGTGGTTAATGGTGAAATTTCTACAAAGACTTATATTTAGGAATGGAGGAAGTACTAGTATAGTACTAGTACGTACTGTAATTTATCAGTGAGATAAATTTGTACAATGCTATGAAGCTTCCAGCTCCTGTTACATGTATCTTGCGTCCAAGGTTGCCCGTTGCAACATTTCATCAAATACAAAGAAGACTAACATGCATGCTATTGCATCTCAATGATTGACAGATCATAGCAAATATGTACTCCCTCCGTCCCAAAATAAGTGTCTCAACTTTGTGCAAACTTTAGTACAAAGTTGTACTACTACTAAAGTTGACACTTATTTTGGAACAGAGGAAGCTAAAGAAAATAATGATCCATGCAGTCCCTAGCCCTTGAACCGTGAACCTTGACCAGGCTTCAATTTGCTGGCAACGTTCGAGCTTCCTAATAAATGAAGTTTGCAACCTTTTGACCATCGGATCATTTTGTGCAGTTTCAACAAAATAGAGAAGAGCATCCTTGTGGCAAAGAAATTGAAGAAGCGTGATTAGAATAAGATTACTAGGACTAGTTGATGAGACATAAACTCATCACAAATACAGTACGTAGAAGCCAGTAGAGGTATCAGGTATGTGCGGGGCAAAGAAGTAGAGAAATATCCACAGGGAGTGATGTGGGCAGCTGGAGAAGTGGTGCAAGCCGACTGTAAAGGGAGTTGTACCTGAGGGACGTAGCTCGACTAAGGAGGGCGGCGGGAGGCGGCAACTGCCCACATCGCGGCAGTGAGCAAGGGATGAAGGCAACCTCATAGGCTTTGTGAGAAAGAACGACGGGGACCCCTGATCAGGACGTGCCGACAGTGGGTTTTCACCGTCGGCGACGGACACCGCATCTACACTAAGCATCTACCCCTTCCCCAAGTGGACGTGATCCATCGGGATGTTAGAGATGTGGCCACAGTCATTTTGTGCGAGAGAATGTGAAGAGAGCAACCCCAGCAAGCAACCGTGTAGGCTGGCCCGTCCTGACTATGTATATAGTGGAGTGGTTTCCTTTTCTCTCCATATGAACCTATCATATTGCGTATGTGCCACTGAAGAAAAAAATTATTTATAAATGACGCGGCACCTACTACTCATTCTCCTATAACATTGCGCTTGGCATCTCCAAAATATTAACCTTGTGATTGGCTCTTCGCCTCTTCGGGAAGTCGAGCAATAATGGTAGTGCAATATATATCGTTCTAGCTATATGAGACCGAATGAATTGCTACACGTCCACCACGTGGGCGAGGGTCGAGGGGCGAGGGAGAGTGCTACTACATACGGAGCAAAATGAGTGAATGTACACTCTAAAATACGTTTATATACATCAGTGTTTGGAGTATGTACTAGTAGTTCATATTGAAATCTACTAAGGACATATATATTCCAAACAATATGATATAATCTCTATAACCAAGGTAGTAGGGACGAGGAGTAAACGGAGGGAGTAGTAAATTTTTCTCCTCGTCCTGCGAGCCACCGCGCACATGGGCGAGGGAGGAGCAAGCTTCACCTCATCCTGCGAGCCACCGCACCCGTGGGCGGGGGAGACGGCGTACTAAGCAAGCTTCTCCTCGTTCTGCGAGTTGACGGGATACATCAAAAGTACTCCGGTGTATAGAGCCTTGCCTCTAAGGTAGGCCCCACATGGTTTGCCTCTTTTTTCAATTTAACATAACGCGTCAAGTCACAATTTGTTTGTTCACCCGTGGTAGACGATCCTCCCTCCACCAAGTGGACAACCAGTACACGTGCCAAATTACCATGTGGGCTGCCTTTTTCATACAGAAATGAGCTCCACCGTGTACCCGCGCGGGTGTGGTTGGGAAAGAGACGGGAGTACGTGCGCCGTGCATGCACCTCTTCTCTTCGTGCACGTCCCCCACCTATGTGGGTGTGTGTGAGAGATAAAAATCGCGTTCGTGAGTGTTTTTTGTTTTT
>NC_057813.1:248858800-248863894 GCF_018294505.1 Triticum aestivum
AGAGAGGAGAGAGAGAGGGAGGGAGAGGGAGGGAGAGGGGTAGAGTGCTGAATGGGTGATGGAGTTGCTTCTCGGAGATGTTGGGAGAGGCCTACTAGACAAACTAAGGGTGGAACTGCAATGTTATCAATAAGAGTGGGGATGTGTTTCTGTGTGTGCCTGTGCGTGGTAGATCTGTCGGGACGCATCCATGGATGATGAAGGGGAACCATGTGTTTGGTAAGCAAACCTAACTAGATCGGTAGATCAATTGTTGTTTGTCGGAGGAAGGGAGAGACACAACTAATGAGGTAGATCGATCGATGTGTGGGTAAAAACGAGTTATAAGGACCTAGCTGGCTATATGTATAGCGAGAGATCGGTCGGTGTATGTCCATTTGTTAGAGGCAAATAAGGCCCAGCGAGACGGATAGACAGAGAGAATGGAGCTAGGAGGTGGTGCGAGAGGCCCAACTACTAGCTGGATAGGGGGAGGAGTGTGCGGTTGTGAGATCGATTAAAAGAGGGGTGAGAGTTTACACGTGTGTCTGACCATATGAGAGACACGAGGCAAGGACACATAAAGGAGGAGATTGAAGGTGTGTGTGTATGCTGTAGGCAGGCATCGCTGGAGAGGTTTATCGATCGGTGTGTGTCGGAAAGGAGTTGTGGAGACTCTGGGAGAACGACCTAAAGGAAAAAATGAATGTGCCCGGTGGATAGAATGTCGAGGGAGGGGGAGGGCGAGGAGGGCATGTGCATGCACGAGAGAAAGTTAGTGGTAGCTACAAAGGTTACAGGACTGTGTGGGTGTAAGAGACTAACAAAGATCATAATTTGATATGAAAGCGGATTCATATATTTGAATAGGAGATCATAGTGTTTTAAACATTGCATGCATGAATATAGCGGTGATACACGTGTTGTGCACATGTTATACCATAATGTGATAATGCATGGCGTTTGCAACTCACAGCTAAATGTCGAACAATCTAAACCATACTATACATCAAAGAATCTCACATTTTATTTGAATTTGTGATAATGTGCGGCGTTTGCAGCTTACAACTAAATATCGAGCAATCTAAACAATACTATATATCGAACATTCTCACATTTTATTTGAATTTGTGGTAATGTGTGGTGTTTGCAACTCACATCTAAATACTTGTAGGCGTAGGGGGCGGGGCACCATACATAATGTGATAAACACATTATACATATGAGACATGGTTTAGATTATGAAGATCTAGCTAGAGCTAGAAATGTAATGTGATTTGAAATCAAATAAAATGGATTAAAAAAATCTAGTTCAAGTTCATATAGTACACATAGTTCATATGTAACTCGATACTGATCATGTGGTGTGCTGTGAAGATAATACACAAACGATGGTTTAACTTGACAATAATGATGATTGTAGATCTTATTAAAACAGAGAAACGAATTCAAATGCTTTGACTTCACAACAATCATTATTGTAGATCTTATTCAAATTTAGTTCATATTGAAGCGGTAGTATATACGTTTGGAATGCACTAAAATATTCATTTGAGTAGTAGGTTGCATGCATTATACACGTAGCGAAATATTTTAATTGAACATAACATGAATTCAAAGTTTTGAATGACATTTGTAGTGTGCATTGATTTGGTACAGTACACGTTAGGCTTGTCCGGAAATTTCAACCCGCGCCTTGTTAGCCCGAAATATTTAAGATATATCTTTGTCTCGTTGTGCTCCGACAACTCCCTCCATCTCAACCCGCGCCTTGCTATTCTGAAATTACAACGCGCGCGAAAACTCCCACCTCCTGTGAAATCCCGACACGCGAAATGCCCGTGGTACCCCTAAACCGAAAGAACCGCCTCAAATCGGTGGGGGGTACTTTCGTAACTTACCCCACATTTCGGACAAGCGCGTCTCTAAGCCATGGTTCCCCACTGCCATCCCATCCTCCCACCCATTCATACACCGAGGTCGCGAAAACCCGCGATGAAACCCCACACCCTGCTCTGTCTGCCACCCAGCCGGAGCTTCTTCCCTGACGACGTCGTCCACAGCAACACCTCGACGTCCCTCATCCACCATACCGGATGAGGATCCGTCGCTGATCTCATCGTCCCGCCGGTTCAACCACCCAGTCCTCCACCTCCAAGGAGCTGCCCCGATGTTCCCCTCGTCTTTCGCAACACCTCCATTCCCACACCGCCGTCTTCACCTGCACCACCGGAAAAGCATCATCATCACCGTTTCCTCGGATGAAGCTGCGGCCTAATCGGCACCACCAAAGAGGTTGTACACTAATCGCCGCATTTTCTTCTTGATTCGATCTCACGGTGCTGCCGGCGCTCGGTCCTGAGCCGACACGGCGCGGCTCCATCCATGGCAGCATCGCCGGCCACTTCCTCCACGACGTCGCTCCCTCGGCGGCGACGTCCACATCAGTAGGAGCTGCTACTGCTTTAGCTCTCACTCGCGCTGCTGCTCTGCTCTTGCTCTCGGTCCCCTACCTGGTCTGCTCTTGCTATTGCTCTTGCTCGCGCTGTTGCTCTCACTCTTGCTCTTGCTTGCGATGCTGCTCCGATTTGGCTACACTTCAGTCGACTGAATCGACTTTTGGGTTAGTCGATTTCCAAGGGGTGGGTTTGCCGGGGTGAAGGAAGAACCAGCCACAGCAGGGAGGGGGGCTCGCCGGAGAGGAACCCCACTATCTATCTTAGGGTTCAGGATGGGGGCGGTGGTCGCCGGCGGTGGCGGGGCGGTGGCGTGGGGATCGCCGGAGAAAAAGCTTGGCACGGGGGGGCCTAGAGGGATGGCCGGGGCGGCGGCGGACCGGCGGTGGGGAGTGTTTTCGGGGCGGGCGAGGCGGCGCACCGCCGGCCGCGGGCGGCGGGGGGCTGCTATTTGGCCGGTGGTAGCTGGCGGCTCAAGGGGGTGGAGGTTGAAGATGAACCGCAGGCCCTTGATTTCGTATCCAACGGCTGCAAAATCGACTGACCAGAGATGAAAAAGTCAATCGACCGACGTGTAGCCTCACCTTGCTAGTGCGTTCAGTTTCGACAGCAAAATTCAGTTTCGACAGCAAAATTCAGTTTGGACAGTTAGGTTCAGTTTTGACAGTTAAGTTCAGTTTTGACAGTTAAGTTCAGAGATGAGCGGCTGATGTATTTTACATCTAGCACTTTGTGGTTATTATTTTACGTCATGTATTGGAGATGCTATTAGAATTCCACTCAAGTTAACGTTGTTCGTTATCTCTCTTGTCCTGCTTCAGCCTCGGCGTCGTACAACTCACCGGAGCTGCTCCAACGACGAAACCCTCCATCACAACGGAGCAGTACCTCGGGCTTCATCTCCAGACGCCTAAGATCTTCTTCCCCTCCTCCGACAGCAAAGTCAGCCGGAGCATCCTTACCGGCCAACCCAATCACGCTGAGATCGACATGGCTTCGCCAAAGAGGTTGTACACTTGTTGCATCTCTTTTTTACTCTACATGTTATATATATTGTCCACTGAGCACACGGATTTGTTCCTTTACTGTCTCCTGGAAAGAAAAAACGTAGGAATTTTAATTTTCACTTGTCCTCCTTTTCAAATTCCTATTCATGAAGCACAAGACTAAGAGATAGTAGCATAATAGCATTATAACCATACATTTTCCTGTGGTTTGACTTAATCTCACCATGCTTCTTTGCATCCTATGATCTTCCAATTGTTGTGAATCAAACACCCAGATTAGCAGAAATCCTGTGTTTTGAAATTCTCTGTTTTGCACGTGCATTCCTATCCTATTCCTGTCTATTTCCTATCCCTGCATTGTTGGAATCCTCCAATTCAAACGAGCCCTTACAGAATTACTTCTCTTATAGATAGTTGTCAAAGAAAACCTTGTGTGGTTTGTCCCGGTCCTGCTGCACCGTCGTCCACCCCAGCTCAGCTGCTCCAACGACAGAAGGGTCCAGCAGAGCAGGGATCCAGCCTCCAAACTGTCTTTCGCCGCCTCAGATCTTCTTCCCCGCTGCTGGCAGCCATGAAAACTGCATTACCATCATCAACCGAGCAGATGACCTCGAGGACTACACGGGTCCGCGAGAGAGGTCACACTCTTTCGTGTCTGCTTATGTTATGCATCTCTTAATATTACATGCTACTTTATCGTCCTGTTCACCGATTAGACTCTGAGTCGGATCCAAACTAATGGTCAAACTTGAGTTTTTAAATGGTTGTGGGGTACATATCGGGGCCGCTATCAATAGTATCTATCTACTATCTGGTTAATCTCCGGTGTCTACTATGAGTTTCATGTTGGGTGGGAAACAAACAGTAAAGAAGCCATTATCTGTATTTATTAACTGAAGCCATTATCTGCCTGCTATTATTGGTTTTGGGTCTATCCACAGGTTGCTACCATCACTCTAGATTTCTGCATGCACTCCTTACATAATCTCACTATGTTTTATTCCTATGCATGACAGTTATTGTAAACAATGGAACTGAACATGTAGAGCAAAAGAGACAAGCCTTGCATGGTAATATAATTTCATGCAGACGTCGCTCCATGGTAGGCGCAAAGGCAGCCCCCCTCCACGCATTTTGGATTGTAATCGAGAGGAAGATATCTGTTCTGATGGGGATTCAGAAGGAGAAGATAACTCCTATTTACCCCCTGAGGTCTTCGCTCTAACTTGGCATGCTGATGTTGGTTATATCATGCATATGGTGTCTTGCATTGCTTACTTTATACATCAAATATGTCATTTGCTTAGTTTAGACATCCTTTGTGCGAATGACATCTGTTTAGTTTATTCATCATTTATGTGAATTATGCAACGCCACCTTGTTTAGCCAGGCATCATATATGTGAATTTTGCAATGCCATCCTGCTTAGCCAGTCATCTTATATGTAAATTATATCAGGCCATCTTTTTTTTTCGTTACATATTACATTCGTCAACAATGTTAGTACATTCAACTGCTTTTCGTGTGCATCAGCCATTTGACACGGTGATGGCAAATTCTGGAGTGAAAACAAGGTCTTCTGAGCAGACTATGCTATCTGACGAAGCGCATATCTCGCTGGTTACGGATAGCTCCTCAGAGGAGGATTCAGA